>NW_022991227.1:0-26753 GCF_902827175.1 Gymnodraco acuticeps
TAGTTTGAATCTATTCTTGGGTATTTTGAATCTATTCTAAGTAGTTTTTGAATCTATTCTTGGTAGTTTTTGGAATCTATTCTTGGTAGATTTTGAATCTATTCTGGGTAGTTTTGAATCTATTCTTGGTAGTTTTGAATCTATTCTTGTAGTTTTGAATCTATTCTTAGGTAGTTTTTGAATCTATTCTTGGTAGTTTTGAATCTATTCTAGGTAGTTTTGAATCTATTCTTGGTAGTTTTGAATCTATTCTAGGTAGTTTTGAATCTATTCTTGGTAGTTTTGAATCTATTCTTGGTAGTTTTGAATCTATTCTTGGTAGTTTTGAATCTATTATTGGTAGTTTTGAATCTATTATTGGTAGTTTTGAATCTATTCTTGGTAGTTTTGTATCTATTCTTGGTAGTTTGATCTATTCTGGTAGTTTTGAATCTATTCTTGGTAGTTTTGAATCTATTCTTGGTAGTTTTGAATCTATTCTAGGGTAGTTTTGATATCTATTCTTCTAAGGTAGTTTGGAATCTATTCTAGTAGTTTTGAATCTATTATCTAGGTGAGTTTTTGAATCTTCTTGGTAGTTTTTGAATCTATTATTGTGTAGTTTTGAATCTATTCTTGGTATTTTGAATCTATTCTAGGTAGTTTTGAATCTATTCTAGGTAGTTTTGAATCTATTCTTGGTAGTTTTGAATCTATTCTTGGTAGTTTTGAATCTATTCTTGGTAGTTTTGAATCTATTCTAGGTAGTTTGAATCTATTCTAGGTAGTTTTGAATCTATTCTTGGTAGTTTTGAATCTATTCTTGGTAGTTTTGAATCTATTCTTGGTAGTTTTGAATCTATTCTAGGTAGTTTTGAATCTATTATTGGTAGTTTTGAATCTATTCTTGGTAGTTTTGAATCTATTCTTGGTAGTTTTGAATCTATTCTTGGTAGTTTTGAATCTATTCTAGGTAGTTTTGAATCTATTCTAGGTAGTTTTGAATCTATTCTAGGTAGTTTTGAATCTATTATTGGTAGTTTTGAATCTATTCTTGGTAGTTTTGAATCTATTCTTGGTAGTTTTGAATCTATTCTAGGTAGTTTTGAATCTATTCTAGGTAGATTTGAATCTATTCTAGGTAGTTTTGAATCTATTCTAGGTAGTTTTGAATCTATTCTTGGTAGTTTTGAATCTATTATTGGTAGTTTTGAATCTATTCTACATAGTTTTGAATCTATTCTAGGTAGTTTTGAATCTATTCTAGGTAGTTTTGAATTTATTCTTGGTAGTTTTGAATCTATTCTTGGTAGTTTTGAATCTATTCTACGTAGTTTTGAATCTATTCTTGGTAGTTTTGAATCTATTCTACGTAGTTTTGAATCTATTCTTGGTAGTTTTGAATCTATTCTACGTAGTATTGAATCTATTCTTGGTAGTTTTGAATCTATTATTGGTAGTTTTGAATCTATTCTTGGTAGTTTTGAATCTATTATTGGTAGTTTTGAATCTATTCTTGGTAGTTTTGAATCTATTCTTGGTAGTTTTGAATCTATTCTTGGTAGTTTTGAATCTATTCTAGGTAGTTTTGAATCTATTCTTGGTAGTTTTGAATCTATTCTTGGTAGTTTTGAATCTATTCTTGGTAGTTTTGAATCTATTCTAGGTAGTTTTGAATCTATTCTTGGTAGTTTTGAATCTATTCTTGGTAGTTTGAATCTAATCTATTATTGGTAGTTTTGAATCTATTATTGGTAGTTTTGAATCTCTTTTAGGTAGTTTTGAATCTATTCTTGGTAGTTTTGAATCTATTCTTGGTAGTTTTGAATCTATTCTTGGTAGTTTTGAATCTAATCTATTATTGGTAGTTTTGAATCTATTATTGGTAGTTTTGAATCTCTTCTAGGTAGTTTTGAATCTATTCTTGGTAGTTTTGAATCTATTCTAAGTAGTTTTGAATATATTCTTGGTAGTTTTGAATCTATTCTTGGTAGTTTTGAATCTATTCTTGGTAGTTTTGAATCTATTCTTGGTAGTTTTGAATCTATTCTAGGTAGTTTTGAATCTATTCTAGGTAGTTTTGAATCTATTATTGGTAGTTTTGAATCTATTCTTGGTAGTTTTGAATCTATTCTAAGTAGTTTTGAATATATTCTTGGTAGTTTTGAATCTATTCTAGGTAGTTTTGAATCTATTCTTGGTAGTTTTGAATCTATTATTGGTAGTTTTGAATCTATTCTAGGTAGTTTTGAATCTATTCTAGGTAGTTTTGAATCTATTCTTGGTAGTTTTGAATCTATTCTAGGTAGTTTTGAATCTATTCTTGGTAGTTTTGAATCTATTCTAGGTAGTTTTGAATCTATTCTTGGTAGTTTTGAATCTATTCTTGGTAGTTTTGAATCTATTATTGGTAGTTTTGAATCTATTCTAAGTAGTTTTGAATATATTCTTGGTAGTTTTGAATCTATTATTGGTAGTTTTGAATCTATTCTTGGTAGTTTTGAATCTATTCTAAGTAGTTTTGAATATATTCTTGGTAGTTTTGAATCTATTCTAGGTAGTTTTGAATCTATTCTTGGAAGTTTTGAATCTATTCTTGGTAGTTTTGAATCTATTATTGGTAGTTTTGAATCTATTATTGGTAGTTTTGAATCTATTCTAGGTAGTTTTGAATCTATTCTAGGTAGTTTTGAATCTATTCTAGGTAGTTTTGAATCTATTCTAGGTAGTTTTGAATCTATTCTTGGTAGTTTTGAATCTATTCTTGGTAGTTTTGAATCTATTCTAGGTAGTTTTTGAATCTATTATTGGTAGTTTTGAATCTATTCTAGGTAGTTTTGAATCTATTATTGGTAGTTTTGAATCTATTCTAGGTAGTTTTGAATCTATTCTTGGTAGTTTTGAATCTATTCTAGGTAGTTTTGAATCTATTCTAGGTAGTTTTGAATCTATTCTTGGTAGTTTTGAATCTATTCTTGGTAGTTTTGAATCTATTCTAGGTAGTTTTGAATCTATTCTTGGTAGTTTTGAATCTATTCTTGGTAGTTTTGAATCTATTCTAGGTAGTTTTGAATCTATTCTTGGTAGTTTTGAATCTATTCTTGGTAGTTTTGAATCTAATCTATTATTGGTAGTTTTGAATCTATTATTGGTAGTTTTGAATCTCTTCTAGGTAGTTTTGAATCTATTCTTGGTAGTTTTGAATCTATTCTTGGTAGTTTTGAATCTATTCTTAGGTAGTTTTGAATCTATTCTTGGTAGTTTTGAATCTATTCTAGGTAGTTTTGAATCTATTCTAGGTAGTTTTGAATCTATTATTGGTAGTTTTGAATCTATTCTAGGTAGTTTTGAATCTATTCTAGGTAGTTTTGAATCTATTCTTGGTAGTTTTGAATCTATTATTGGTAGTTTTGAATCTATTCTAGGTAGTTTTGAATCT
The DNA here is from genome assembly GCF_902827175.1 of Gymnodraco acuticeps. NCBI lineage: Eukaryota > Metazoa > Chordata > Actinopteri > Perciformes > Bathydraconidae > Gymnodraco > Gymnodraco acuticeps. The sequence continues at coordinate 3,419 of NW_022991227.1, forward strand.
ATTATTGGTAGTTTTGAATCTATTCTAGGTAGTTTTGAATCTATTCTAGGTAGTTTTGAATCTATTCTTGGTAGTTTTGAATCTATTATTGGTAGTTTTGAATCTATTCTAGGTAGTTTTGAATCTATTCTTGGTAGTTTTGAATCTATTCTTGGTAGTTTTGAATCTATTCTAGGTAGTTTTGAATCTATTCTTTTGAATCTATTCTTGGTAGTTTTGAATCTATTCTAGGTAGTTTTGAATCTATTCTTGGTAGTTGAATCTTATCTTAGTTGAATCTATTCTAGGTAGTTTTGAATCTATTATTGGTAGTTTTGAATCTATTCTAAGTAGTTTTGAATATATTCTTGGTAGTTTTGAATCTATTATTGGTAGTTTTGAATCTATTCTTGGTAGTTTTGAATCTATTCTAAGTAGTTTTGAATATATTCTTGGTAGTTTTGAATCTATTCTAGGTAGTTTTGAATCTATTCTTGTTAGTTTTGAATCTATTCTTGGTAGTTTTGAATCTATTATTGGTAGTTTTGAATCTATTCTAGGTAGTTTTGAATCTATTCTAGGTAGTTTTGAATCTATTCTTGGTAGTTTTGAATCTATTCTAGGTAGTTTTGAATCTATTATTGGTAGTTTTGAATCTATTCTAGGTAGTTTTGAATCTATTATTGGTAGTTTTGAATCTATTCTAGGTAGTTTTGTATCTATTCTTGGTAGTTTTGAATCTATTCTAGGTAGTTTTGAATCTATTCTTGGTCGTTTTGAATCTATTCTTGGTAGTTTTGAATCTATTATTGGTAGTTTTGAATCTATTCTAGGTAGTTTTGAATCTATTCTTGGTAGTTTTGAATCTATTATTGGTAGTTTTGAATCTATTCTTGGTAGTTTTGAATCTATTCTAGGTAGTTTTGAATCTATTCTTGGTAGTTTTGAATCTATTCTTGGTAGTTTTGAATCTATTATTGGTAGTTTTGAATCTATTCTTGGTAGTTTTGAATCTATTCTTGGTAGTTTTGAATCTATTCTTGGTAGTTTTTAATCTATTCTTGGTAGTTTTGAATCTATTCTTGGTAGTTTTTAATCTATTCTTGGTAGTTTTTAATCTATTCTAGGTAGTTTTGAATATATTCTTGGTAGTTTTGAATCTATTCTTGGTAGTTTTGAATCTATTATTGGTAGTTTTGAATCTATTCTAGGTAGTTTTGAATCTATTCTAGGTAGTTTTGAATCTATTCTTGGTAGTTTTGAATCTATTATTGGTAGTTTTGAATCTATTATTGGTAGTTTTGAATCTATTCTAGGTAGTTTTGAATCTATTCTTGGTAGTTTTGAATCTATTCTTGGTAGTTTTGAATCTATTCTTGGTAGTTTTGAATCTATTATTGGTAGTTTTGAATCTATTCTTGGTAGTTTTGAATCTATTCTAGGTAGTTTTGAATCTATTCTTGGTAGTTTTGAATCTATTCTTGGTAGTTTTGAATCTATTCTTGGTAGTTTTGAATCTATTATTGGTAGTTTTGAATCTATTATTGGTAGTTTTGAATCTATTCTTGGTAGTTTTTAATCTATTATTGGTAGTTTTGAATCTATTATTGGTAGTTTTGAATCTATTCTTGGTAGTTTTGAATCTATTCTAGGTAGTTTTGAATCTATTATTGGTAGTTTTGAATCTATTCTAGGTAGTTTTGAATCTATTCTTGGTAGTTTTGAATCTATTATTGGTAGTTTTGAATCTATTATTGGTAGTTTTGAATCTATTCTTGGTAGTTTTGAATCTATTCTTGGTAGTTTTGAATCTATTCTTGGTAGTTTTGAATCTATTATTGGTAGTTTTGAATCTATTCTAGGTAGTTTTGAATCTATTATTGGTAGTTTTGAATCTATTCTTGGTAGTTTTGAATCTATTCTTGGTAGTTTTGAATCTATTCTTGGTAGTTTTTAATCTATTCTTGGTAGTTTTGAATCTATTCTTGGTAGTTTTTAATCTATTCTTGGTAGTTTTTAATCTATTATTGGTAGTTTTGAATCTATTCTAGGTAGTTTTGAATCTATTCTAGGTAGTTTTGAATCTATTCTTGGTAGTTTTTAATCTATTATTGGTAGTTTTGAATCTATTCTTGGTAGTTTTGAATCTATTCTAGGTAGTTTTGAATCTATTATTGGTAGTTTTGAATCTATTCTTGGTAGTTTTGAATCTATTATTGGTAGTTTTGAATCTATTCTAGGTAGTTTTGAATCTATTATTGGTAGTTTTGAATCTATTCTTGGTAGTTTGCATTCCGTTTTGGTAGTTTTTTCCCCTCTTTGGAGTTTTGCATCCCTTCTTGTTGTTATGCATCTCTTTGTGGTAGTTTTTCATCTGTTAGTTGTATTCTGATTTCGGCAGTTTCCCCCCGTTGTTGGTGTTTATCATCTCGGCAGTTACGTACATAAGGTCTAAGTAATATACAAAGACTACTAACCTTGTATATTACGATACTTACATTTTACACAAAAGATACGTAAATGGCATTAGTGTTGTACAAAACGTAAGTAAGGTACATAAATACAGAATGTCACTCACAGTAAAATAACTCGTAGTTTCCCAGAAAGTAAATACATGGTAGTTAAAGTCCTGTCTTGTGTTCCTCTCCAATCATAATGACTCCGCCCACTAGATGTCGCCGCAGCAAGCGTGAACACGTCGTAATAATCCGCTTCTTCAAAAAATCCTTCAGGGTGTGTCTCTTTTTTTAATCTGAGGGAAATAATTCCCTCTTTTTGGTAATTTTGTATCTATTCTTGGTAGTTTGCATTCCTCTTTGGTAGTTTTTCATCAGTTTTTGGCAATTCATGCATCTGTTTTGGTAGTTTTCAATTAGGGATGCACGATAATTATCGGTCCGATATTAGGAATTATGACGTCATCCCGATAAACCCGATAACAGTATTAATAGCCCCGATAATATACAATATATTTTTTGGGTAAAAAAAAGGAAAAAATACTGCGGTGGGTGGATTGGGATGAGGGGCGCTTGTTTTTCACTCGGCTCCTCCCGTTTTGCCAGTACTGTGGTATTAGTGGTTTAGGAAGAGGGGAGTTCTTCACAAATCCAGCGCTCCCTAACTCATGCCTGGCTGTGACGTAAATGGTGTGCGGCCGTGAAGCCAGGACAGTAAACAAACATGTCGTCGGTGGTATGGGCGTTGGAGCTATGTGCAACTCAAGGCATATGCTCGAACCGGAGCTGCCTGGACGCTGCAATCATGTTGCGCACTATCCGTGCTGACTTTTCGTACAATGTCCCACTGTCTGGCTTCCTGCATAAAGTCAAGTGCTCGGCGCAGTTGTGGCGAAATGTCGCTCCTCTGTTTTCATTTAAACAGCTCTGTATATCCGTTAGCGCAGCTAGCTAGCACCAGATGCTAACAACAACAATGCACGTAAGGTCTCTCTCTCGCTCGCTCGGGCCACACATACACACACCCTCCCGGTCCTCCCGATGGCCAGTCGGTGCCTGCCGGTGAGCGTGGAAGTGTGGTCTGCTGCAAGCGGGCGGCAGGAGCGGGGCTGTCAGCATCAGCTTGTAGATGGTATTTTAAACTCGATGCGCTCTGAAACTACGGGGCGGCCGAGGACAAAAAATACACATGCGTTAATCGCGTTAAAATAATTAGTGGCGTACATTTTTTTTTATTATCGGTTATCGGTATCGGTCTTGAGAAGCAGGAAGTTATCGGTATCGGTATCGGTTTCAAAAAAACAATATCGTGCATCCCTATTTTCAATCTCTTTGTGGTAGTTTGACTCTGTTTTTGGCAGTTATCCAAAAATGTTGGTAGTTTTTCATCTTGGTAGTTACGTATGTTACATAGGGTCTAAGTTAAATACAAAGACTACAAACATTGTAGGAAACCGATGGACTGTCCACTCCAAGTAGGGAATCAGTCCTTACCCCAAGTGAAGGAGTTCAAGTATCTCGGGGTCTTGTTCTCGAGTGAGGGAACAATGGAGCGTGAGATGGGCCGGAGAATCGGAGCTGCGGGAGCGGTACTGCAGTCGCTTTACCTTACCGTTGTGACGAAAAGGGAGCTGAGCCAGAAGGCAAAGCTCTCTGTCTACCGGGCCATTTTCGTTCCTACCCTCACCTATGGTCATGAAGGATGGGTCATGACCGAAAGAACGAGATCGCGGATACAAGCGGTCGAGATGGGTTTTCTCCGCAGGGTGGCTGGTGTCTCCCTTAGGGATAAGGTGAGAAGTTCGGTCATCCGGGAGGGACTCGGAGTTGAGCCGCTCCTCCTTCGCGTCGAAAGGAGCCAGTTGAGGTGGTTCGGGCACCTAGTTAGGATGCCACCTGGGCGCCTCCCTAGGGAGGTGTTCCAGGCACGTCCAGCTGGGAAGAGACCAAGGGGTAGACCTAGGACCAGGTGGAGGGATTATATCTCTTTGCTGGCCTGGGAGCGCCTTGGGATCCCCCAGTCAGAGCTGGTTGATGTCGCCAGGGAAAATAAAGTTTGGGGCTCTCTGCTGGAACTGATACCCCCGAGACCCGACCACGGATAAGCGGAGAAGATGGATGGATGGATGGATGGATGGACAAACATTGTATGTCAGCAAACTTAGGTAGAAAAGATACGTAAATGACATTAGTGTTGTACAAAACGTAAGTAAGGTACATAAATACTGAATGTCACTCACAGTAACATGACTCGTAGTTTCCCACAAAGTAAATACATGGTAGTTAAAGTCCTGTGTTCCTCTCCCATCATAATGACTCCGCCCACTAGAGGTCGCCGCCCAACAACAAGCGTGAACACGTCGTAATAATCCTCTCGTAGAAACATCCTATGAGGTCGTTTTTTTCTTTAATGGGAGGCTAATAACTCCCACCCTGCAGGCAGGCTTTGAACCTGACCTCAGATCTGCAGCATGTGTTCCTGACTGCATGTAAATGTGTTCCAGCTGAGCGAGTTGGGAAACAAACATCTGATCGGCGACACACACACAAAACAAAACACGCATTACATCACTCCGGGGGAATGCTGCGCTGTGATTGGTCGGAGGGGGCGGACAGGTATGATGCCTTCAGACCACACAGCATTTCCTCTTGTAAATGTAGTGCTGTCTGCAGCTGTGTGTGTGTGTGTGTGTGTGTGTGTGTGTCTGTATGTGTGTCTGTGTGTGTGTGTGCTGTGTGTGTGTGTGTGTAGTGTGTGTGTGTCTGTGTGTGTGTGTCTGTGTGTGTGTGTGCTGTGTGTGTGTGTGTGTGTCTGTGTGTGTGTGTGTGTGTGTGTGTGTGTGTGTGTGTGTGTGTGTGGTGTGTATGTGTGTGTGTGTGGTGTGGTGTGTGTGTGTGTGTGTGTGTGTGTGTGTGTGTGTGTGTGTGTGTGGTGTGTGTGTGTGTGTGTGTGTGTGTGTGTGTGTGTGTGTGTGTGTGTGTGTGTGTGTGCGTGCCTCCAGGTACAGAGGCTCTGTGATGTGGTAGAGCTCACCTGTGGCTGCAGGTAAATGGAAGCCTCACACATGAATGAGTGTAATTACACACTGAGAGCCTGCAGGGGATAAAACATGTTGTTGAGGTTAGACGCTGAATAATCTGACAAATAAACGGGTGATTTCAGGTCAAACTCGCACGTTATTTAGTGCTTATTTTATTTAAAACAAATTATAAACACATTTTAGTTGAAAAAATGAATACAATTTTTTCTTTTTAAAGTTTTACAAGATCGAGGGTTTGAGAAAGATTATAGCTCTTATTGGTAGTTTTCCTCTCTATGTAGTTCTCCATCTGTTCTTGGTCGTTTTAGTCGGTGTACGCTCTTTACCTGTCTGTTTACCTGCAGACTCACCAGAGAAAGCAGGTAAACATTATTACCTGTTGTTCAGGTGAGGCTGCAGGGAGAACCTGTTAGAACAGGAACTGTTTGCTTTACTTCCAGGTCTTCATTTGATACAATTTGTGGTTGAAATTGATCAGGATGATTGAAAAGAGGAAGAGTTACACAATCAACAGAAAAATGTAACGTGTTGAAGACAAACTTTTTCAAATTTGATGAGATTAAAGTTTACTATGTGCTACTTTTTTGCACAGACATATTTACAACAAAAAAACACTTGAATATTCTCTCAGAAAAAATAAATCTTAAAAGTGGACGGGACAAAAATACAATGTCTGGTGCCTTGCTCAAGGGCACCACGGCAGGGCAGGAGGTGAACTGGGACCTTTCGAAGTAGCAGTCCACTCTCCATATTTAGGTCTGTTCGGGGACTTGAACCGGCGACCCTCCGGCTCCCAGTCCAGCCCCTACTGACTTATTTTATTATACATTTTGTTCTTTCATTTCTGAGTCTTCATCGTTTCTTCCTCCGAAATGTGACTTTAGTCTCTAAGAATATCCAAGTTGATTGCTTACTGGTGTTTCCTATTTAACATCCTAAACATGTTCTTATTAAGACATAAAAAGTCTTATTTCTCGCTTCCTAAGATATGAATTGGCACTAATGATCTTCCGTATGTTGCTGTCTGTGTTTGTTGCAGAGTTCAGAAGGATGGAAACTCGGATACGAGTGAAAGCGTCTTGGTGTTTGGACACAAACAGAGGAGCAGAGAGTATATGGAGGTTATTCCCTATCTTTATTCAAGAGCGTGGTATTTAAATTTGAGAGCATACTTTATGTATTTCTTTCCCTCAAACCCTGTCCTCGCACTCAAATAGTGCCTGCTTGCACTTTGCTCTGCTTCTGCTCAAACTGTACGCTTGCACTCAGATATATTGCTGCTTACAGATTTTTTCTGCTCTCAGATTTATTCTGTGCGCGCTCGAAACTTTTGTGCAACAATCCTGTCAAAATCCCTCAACCAATAGGAGGCCAGGTGTCCTTGCGGGTGCGTTCGCTTTACTTATTACAGCGTCCCGTAAGGGCGGTTACTCTTTGGTTTATAAACTCCCGCCCTCCACGGCTTTATAACATAACATGTACTTCACTTCGCTGTACAACTTTTTTTTGTGGGGGGGGGGGGGGGGTAAGCACACTTAGTATATGTTTATAAAACGGACAAGTCAAATCAAGCAATCTGATGTTTCTTAGCCGATATAATGAGCGTATATCCCGAGTATAATTGTAGTTACTTTTCACAAATCAGTATCCCTCCGCGTCTGAGAACCGTTACAACTGTTACATTACGTCCGTTATGAAACTAACTAACTAGGCTAACTAACAAAGCTTAAGATGGAAACATTTAAGGTTAACTTCGACCTCCGGGTGGCCTTACTATGGAGGAGTGGATTGAGAAGTGCCTATCTCCAAAAAAAAAAGCACCTAAACGACGTCTAATATGTTCTCTAGCTGTTATTGTTGTTGCATAGCACCTCGCACTATGTTCTGTGCAGAAGGCAACGGAGGGACTATTTTATTTTGAACATCATTATTTAATAATAAAAACTATTTAAATTGGAGTGTGTATTTTTCTTTCACAATGTCAGCCACACGTGGTAACCGTTTTATAAATGCAATAGCTCACTTCAGGCCGTGATATACGAATATCTATACAATATGGAGTTGTCGACACTCCGCTTCGCGTCGGGCCGAACCAAGCCATAGCACAACAGTGCTGGAGCAGAACAACAGTCTGGAGGAAGAAGTGGGCCGGTCGGAAAATTCACTAGCAATCCCCCCTCCCCCCGTTGACAATTTACTAGCAATAACGAGGGCCGGTCGAGATTCCCGGGCTGATTTTTAGTCCCAGTACGCCACTGAACGTAGCTATTATGTAAGGTGCTGGTATATATATACTAACTGTGCTTCCCCCCCCCCCCCCCCCCCCAAAAAAAAGTTGTAAATCAAACAAGTGAAGTACATGCTATGTTATAAAGCCGTGGAGGGCGGGAGTTTATAAACCAAAGAGTAACCGCCCTTACGGGACGCTGTAATAAGTAAAGCGAACGCACCCGCAAGGACACCTGGCCTCCTATTGGTTGAGGGATTTTGACAGGATTGTTGCACAAAAGTTTCGAGCCCGCACAGAATAAATCTGAGAGCAGAACAAATATGTAAGCAGCAATATATCTGAGTGCAAGCGTACAGTTTGAGCAGAAGCAGATCTAAGTGCAAGCAGGCACTATTTGAGTGCGAGGACAGTACAGGGTTTGAGGGAAAGAAATACATAAAGTATGCTCTCAAATTTAAATACCACGCTCTTGAATAAAGATAGGGAATAACCCCCATAAGAGTAAACATTGATAAGATCCCTCATGAAAACGTTACCACATGTTGAGTGTCACGGTGAATTCGCCCCACCAGCTCATAGAAATATAATAAATACAAATAAAGCAGAATATATAAAACTACCTGAACACAAACACGCCTGATATCTTAGCATCATTAAAACAAACTGCACAGTGGAAACATACAAATACATATAAATGTATCCATGGTTACGTCTTGAGATATTCACTTTCTACCAGTTTATTAAGATATTACATTTTATACATAATCTCTCGAGAATCAGAAGTCAAAGAAAGGCACAAAATGCCCCAGAAATACTCAAATAAATGCAAAAAACGGCACATTTCTAAATGTCTTTGGTCAGATAAAGATCTGTGTGTTTGTTTGCGATCCAAAGTCATGTTGTATCGGGATCAGAGCTGGAGATTCATGTTTTGGTTTCAAAGTCAGAAAATACAGAAAAATGTCCCCAATTATTCCATTATTCCATGAATGCAGCATCAGTGTTGATGAGCTGCAGCTGCTGTGCTCTGATTGGACCGTTTGAATGTATTGCTGCGTGCTGATTGGACGAGCTGATCAGCTTCATCCATTTAAACCCCAACTGATGTCATGGTTAGACTTTTTTAAACTTAGTCTTTGAAGGATATTTAGCACTAAAAGCTGCAGTTTTGTGGAAGTTTGGGGCTTTTTGTTTGTCTTAGACATTGCACTTCTCTCTTTCTGGTATAGAAACATATATATATATATATATATATATATATATATATATATATATATATATATATATGTGTATATATGTGTATATAGTTCACACAAAATACTCAAAATGTGTCTCTTGCTCCTGTGTCTCAGAATGACTTCACAGCGTTTCAATGCGAACGGACACACTTCAGTCGACGTATCATCAGTTTCCCTTTTGTTTTTTGGCATGAAATGACTGAAAATGAATGTAACCGACTAAACACAGACACAAGAGGCGCGTTCACGCCGCAGTACTTTTCCCACTTTAGTTCCATATAGTTCCGAAATGTCTCGTTCACACCAAAAAGAGCCGGAACTCAAATTAGTTCATGAGAACCTTTTCACCCCCTGCTAGAGAGAAGGTCTTTCGTGGGAGGAAAAGGTTCCTGTGTCTGATTGGCTGGGCGGATTGCAAACCACGCCCCGTGAAACTCCCAAAAGGTTTTGTGAAGCCGCCATTTTATTATCCTCACATTAGCATTATTAGCATTAGCATTAGCCCAGCGCACCATCTACTGAAGCCTTCCCCAACTCCGGGGTGAACGCGATCAGAACTTAGTTCATGAGAACTAAAGAGTTCTCATGAACTAAGTTCTCATGAACCTTTGTGGGAAAAGTACTGCGGTGTGAAAGCGCCTAAGGACTAACGAGGAACCACTTTAAACCCTTAGACCAGTGTTTCTCAAACTTTTTCATACCAAGGATCACTAACCAATAAAAAAACACTCGCGGACCACCTGACTCCACAAATATAAAAAAACACACCGTTTTTCTAGAACAGATTACAAATCGCCTGAAAATGGTACAAACAAGTGGCAGCATGTGAGATGAAGGTGTTGCGCTGGGCTATGTCATGCAATCAAAAGTGAAACTTAACCTCGCTCCACTGCGGAGATATTCCCGCGAGAGTGCGGAAAACTGAAATAAATGTATTTATTTCAAATGTGAAATGTTACCAATATACTCACGGACCACTAGGGGGCACTCACGGACCACCAGTGGTCCGCGGACCACACTTTGAGAAGCACCGCCTTAGACGACTTAAAAATCACACAAAATGATTGAAAAAATACCCAGAAGGACTCAGAGACTTTGGACTCAGAGACTTTGGACTCAGAGACACTTTGGACTCAGAGACTTTGGACTCAGAGACTTTGGACTCAGACACTTTGGACTCAGAGACACTTTGGACTCAGAGACACTTTGGACTCAGAGACACTTTGGACTCAGAGACACTTTGGACTCAGAGACACTTTGGACTCAGACACTTTGGACTCAGAGACACTTTGGACTCAGAGACTTTGGACTCAGACACTTTGGACTGAGAGACACTTTGGACTCAGAGACACTTTGGACTCAGAGAGACTTTGGACTCAGAGACTTTGGACTCAGACACTTTGGACTCAGAGAGACTTTGGACTCAGAGACTTTGGACTCAGACACTTTGGACTTAGAGACTTTGGACTCAGAGACACTTTGGACTCAGAGACTTTGGACTCAGAGACTTTGGACTCAGAGACACTTTGGACTCAGAGACTTTGGACTCAGAGACACTTTGGACTCAGAGACACTTTGGACTCAGAGACTTTGGACTCAGAGACTTTGGACTCAGAGACACTTTGGACTCAGAGACTTTGGACTCAGAGACACTTTGGACTCAGACACTTTGGACTCAGAGACTTTGGACTCAGACACTTTGGACTCAGAGACTTTGGACTCAGACACTTTGGACTCAGAGACACTTTGGACTCAGAGACTTTGGACTCAGAGACTTTGGACTCAGACACTTTGGACTCGGAGACTTTGGACTCAGAGACACTTTGGACTCAGAGACACTTTGGACTCAGAGACTTTGGACTCAGAGACTTTGGACTCAGAGACTTTGGACTCAGAGACACTTTGGACTCAGAGACTTTGGACTCAGAGACTTTGGACTCAGAGACTTTGGACTCAGAGACTTTGGACTCAGAGACACTTTGGACTCAGAGACACTTTGGACTCAGAGACTTTGGACTCAGAGACTTTGGACTCAGAGACACTTTGGACTCAGAGATACTTTGGACTCAGAGACTTTGGACTCAGAGACTTTGGACTCAGAGACTTTGGACTAGAAGTTTGATTAAAAAACGTTTTTGCTTCAGTTTGTTGCACGATTACGGAAAACCTCCGGCTCCGATTCTCACGGAACTTGGTGTGAGTTCACGTCACGGGTCAAAGAGGAAGCCATTAAAGTTTGGAGCGGATCTGTATTTGCTCGTGGCTGTAAATAAAGTGATTAAAAGCATCGAGTGTTGAGACGTTGCAGACCCTCGGTGATAAACAGAGGAAACAAAGAGGCGTTTTGTAGCCTCAGATACACCGTGATATTTAGCATTCGGAAAGTCTGGAATATTTTAAAGTTTTGGGCAGAAGCCACGGCTGGAATATGGACCGGATCCATTTCCACTTCTAATCTCGACTGTATGGAGACGCTGGGCTGAAACTGAACATGTTTTCTATCAAGAGATCGAAGATCTGCAGGAAAACACATTAAACATAGAATATGAAAAAGGGCTTCCACTGCCTTTAGAGATGGATTTCTGAACCGGACAGGGTTAGCCAGGGTTAGCCAGGGTTAGCCAGGGTTAACCAGGGTTAACCAGGGTTAGCCAGGGTTAGTCAGGGTTAGCCAGGGTTAGTCAGGGTTAGTCAGGGTTAGCCAGGGTTAACCAGGGTTAGCCAGGGTTAGTCAGGGTTAGCCAGGGTTAGTCAGGGTTAGTCAGGGTTAGCCAGAGTTAACCAGGGTTAGCCAGGGTTAACCAGGGTTAGTCAGGGTTAGTCAGGGTTAGCCAGGGTTAACCAGGGTTAGTCAGGGTTAGCCAGGGTTAGCCCTGACCCTGACCCTAACCCTGACCCTGACCCTAACCCTGACCCTGACCCTAACCCTAACCCTAACCCTAACCCTGACCCTAACCCTAACCCTGACCCTAACCCTAACCCTAACCCTGACCCTAACCCTAACCCTGACCCTAACCCTGACCCTGACCCTAACCCTAACCCTGACCCTAACACTGACCCTGACCCTGACCCTAACCCTAACCCTGACCCTGACCCTAACCCTGACCCTGACCCTGACCCTAACCCTGACCCTGACCCTAACCCTGACCCTGACCCTAACCCTAACCCTAACCCTAACCCTGACCCTAACACTGACCCTAACCCTGACCCTAACCCTAACCCTGACCCTGACCCTAACCCTGACCCTGACCCTAACCCTGACCCTAACCCTGACCCTAACCCTGACCCTAACCCTGACCCTGACCCTAACCCTGACCCTAACCCTGACCCTAACCCTGACCCTGACCCTAACCCTGACCCTGACCCAAAGTCGTGGCTCTGATTTACAAATGGTTGAAAATGGCCAAAAAACTGGAACAAAAACAAAAACAGATGAAAACAACCACAAATGACGGAAATGAGAGAAATAGCGATTTCTAATCGAAGGAAAACCAAAATGGATCAAAAGGAAGTTCAAAAAATGTAATTATTGAGTTTATTTTATTTTTATTATAATTGAATTCCATAGATGAGAGTAGCATCTACGTCACTTCCGGGCAAAAATTACGGCCCTGCCCACTTTTGGGGAAAACAACGCTGTCATTTGAACAGCGATCGAGCCTGAAGCCACAGAGCTCTTCTTCGTCCTTTCTTCGTACAGGAAGTTCAGAAACACGTAACTCTGGAGGAGCAATAAACGACCGCAGCTTTCTGGCTGATAACACTATTATGTTCCGCTTCGCTCATGAGAGGAACAGCTGGCGAAATGACGGCCTCGCTTATTTTAATGAAACATATATCGAGCCCGATCGTCGATTTCCAACGATTTCCAACGATTTCATGTGTCTGGCTCTCGAAGCCCTTTGAAGACACAAACTCACGGTTTTCTTACATTTCTGATCGGATTGGCAAAAACTTCAGAATGTGTATCGACCGCCGTCAAATGACAGCGTTGGTTATCGTTTGGGGACGTACTTTTCGCCCGGAAGTGACGAAGGTGTTACTCTCATGTATATCATTTTATTTCTTATTCCAATTTCTTTTTGTATTATTATCTTAACTTGAGTCCTTTTTAAAAAACAAAACGTAATATCTATCATGAACTTTCTCAGTTTCATACCATATATGTATTTAGTATTTTTCTCTTTACTTTTTTAATAAACAACAATATGATTAAATATAATTACTCTACGAAAATATTTACTTAATATTTACTATATTTTTCATTTTTTTATTAGAATTGAATTCATTTGTAACCTTTTTTAGGCTGAGCGGCTTCATCTTCTCCTTCAGTCTAAACTCTACGGTCATGAATGTGTTTTACCCCCATGAAGGCCCTTGAGACCCTGGAGGTGTGTGTGTGTGTGCGTTTGTTGTGGTTTGATCTCAGCCAACAGGAATGCACATTAGCTTCCTCAGAGAGACCCCCTGCTGAGCGGCAGGTATCCCAGAATCCTTTGCAGCAGCAGCGTGGGAAACAGAGACTGGTTTGGGACGGAGACGGAGAGTTACACGGAAAATAAAATATGAAGAATGTTTTTTTCAATTCCACCAGTTGTGGTATTTACTGACGTAGAACTAAACGTTAGAATCTCCTCAGCTTGAGTTTACCATTGACCTTATTCCAGGATAACAACAACAGGAAACAAAAAGACTAGAGATGCTACATTTAAAAAAAAATAGAAGAATAGCGAATGGATGACATAAACCCACATGATGATCACCAGGAGGTAGACAGACCCAAAGCCACCAGGAGGTAGACAGAGCCAAAGCCACCAGGAGGTAGACAGACCCAAAGCCACCAGGAGGTAGACAGACCCAAAGCCACCAGGAGGTAGACAGACCCAAAGCCACCAGGAGGTAGACAGACTCAAAGCCACCAGGAGGTAGACAGACCCAAAGCCACCAGGAGGTAGACAGACCCAAAGCCACCAGGAGGTAGACAGACTCAAAGCCACCAGGTGGTAGACAGACCCAAAGCCACCAGGAGGTAGACAGACTCAAAGCCACCAGGAGGTAGACAGACCCAAAGCCACCAGGAGGTAGACAGACTCAAAGCCACCAGGAGGTAGACAGACCCAAAGCCACCAGGAGGTAGACAGACCCAAAGCCACCAGGAGGTAGACAGACCCAAAGCCACCAGGAGGTAGACAGACTCAAAGCCACCAGGAGGTAGACAGACCCAAAGCCACCAGGAGGTAGACAGACTCAAAGCCACCAGGAGGTAGACAGACCCAAAGCCACCAGGAGGTAGACAGACTCAAAGCCACCAGGAGGTAGACAGACCAAAGCCACCAGGAGGTAGACAGACCCAAAGCCACCAGGAGGTAGACAGGACTCAAAGCCACCAGGAGGTAGACAGACCTCAAAGCCACCAGGAGGTAGACAGACCCAAAGCCACCAGGAGGTAGACAGACCCAAAGCCACCAGGAGGTAGACAGACCCAAAGCCACCAGGAGGTAGACAGACTCAAAGCCACCAGGAGGTAGACAGACCCAAAGCCACCAGGAGGTAGACAGACCCAAAGCCACCAGGAGGTAGACAGACTCAAAGCCACCAGGAGGTAGACAGACCCAAAGCCACCAGGAGGTAGACAGACTCAAAGCCACCAGGAGGTAGACAGACTCAAAGCCACCAGGAGGTAGACAGACTCAAAGCCACCAGGAGGTAGACAGACCCAAAGCCACCAGGAGGTAGACAGACTCAAAGCCACCAGGAGGTAGACAGACTCAAAGCCACCAGGAGGTAGACAGACCCAAAGCCACCAGGAGGTAGACAGACTCAAAGCTAGCAGAAAGTGATCCAGGGCGACTGTGGCTGCGAGGGAGTGCGGTCGTCTTTCAACCGGAAGGTTGTGGGTTCGATCCCAGCCCATGCAGTCAACATGTCGATGTATCCTTGGGCAAGATACTTAACCCTGAGTTGCTCCCGATGGCCAACGGTGTGTGAATGTTAGGTCCTAGAGCAAGTGGTACTGCTCTGTATGAATGGGTGAACAACATGTAGTATGTAAAGCGCTTTGAGGGGTCGTAGAGACTGGATAAAGCGCTATATAAGTACAGTCCATTTACCATTTATCCAAGAGACTACAAAGAGACATGTCACTACGTCACTGAGCTGATTTCAGGATAAACAACCAAAAACACACTCAGAAACCCATTGACCTCCAGACAAGGGGACAGGAAGGGAGGAAATGCTGACTCATGCCAGGGTGTTAGGACTCATTCCTGCACCTCTATTGTCTGGTTGTATCCTGATGACTCACGGCTATTAAACTATAAATATACACCACATGTGCTCAACATCATTATTCCCACCGGTTTCAAACCCCGGGACAGAAAGAGACGGCATTACAGAGTCGGCAGTTTAAAGAGAAATTGCTTCTAAATGAAGGTTAATTTGAGCGATTGCTTCCCATACTTTCCCGATTGAGGTAAACAAACGTAATGCAGGTGAGAAAGAGAGCAGGTTCAGTGACGACCCACTCACTGTTGATTCCATTGCACTGTGTATGTTTGGTTACAACATTGAAGCAACCTAAACTACAGTCGTGGTCCTTGCGTGTTCACATTGACTTGCGCTCTCTCGGGATGGATCGGATTTAAAGTCCGATTTTTTAAAATGTGATGCAGCCGTGAGGGAGCCACCAAACCAGTGCCATTAGACCTATGGGGAAAAGAGAGTGATTTCAGGCCCAGATGTCGGGGCTTTGATCCGGGTCTATGTGCCTCACCTGGCCGCAATTTCTTTTTTTCACATCATTTAAAATGTTTTACCAGAATTATTACTTTTTAAAATTGTGACATTTTTCTCAGAATTTTGACTTTTTTTCACAATCATTACTTTTTTCTCTGAATTTTAACTTTTCCAAAATTGTAACTTCTTCACATAATTTTCTCTTTTTGACAGATCTCAAATAAAATGTTACTTGTGAATATAATCCTCTTCCTCATCTAAATGTATCTCAAAGGTTTCCAGGCGAAAAACTGATGCAATCAAAGTCTTTATGATTCACACATACCTTCATGTTTCACTGAAATATTTGACCCACTTATTTAATCTCCTCCACGTTGGTGACGCCTCTTCTCTCTCTGTCTGTGCCTCTGTGTATGTTGGAGCCTTTTTAAAGGATTATCTTCTAATGCCTCAAAGTGTTTTCAGTGTTTTGGGATTGGTTGGATTCTTTGGCCCCTTTTTCAAAATGTTGACTTGTTTTCAGAAATTTGACTTTTCCCCCAATTTTTACTTTTTTTCCAGAAATTTGAAACTTTTTCTCCGAACGTTGTCTTTTGACAGATCTCAAATTAAAATGTGGATATAGTCCTTTTCCGTGGCTAGCTGCACTGGCACCGAATTTGTGAAAGAGTGATGATTCAGAGCCTGACTTCACAGGTAAACAAACAGATATAATCAAAGTCCTTAGGATTCATGTTTTCTGAGCATTTCTACCTCGATGTTTCACTCAAATGTTTGACCCACTTACCGTAGGTGACGCCTCTTCTCTCTGTGTCTGTGCCTCTGTGTACGTTGGAGCTTTTTTAAAGGTTTATCTTCTAATGCCTCAAAGTGTTTTCAGTGTTTTGGGATTGGTTGTATTTTCTTTGGCGCCACCGCTGCCTCGATCAAACGCTCAGAAATAAAAGCCTCCCCCATCCAGAATGCTTCGTCATTTGCCATCCCAATTTGTTTTGAGGCGGCGGAGGCATGTCTTTGGTTCGCCTCGCTGAAGCTGTTAACACATAGCACATTTTTACACGCTGCCATTAAAAGCCACACTCTTTAAAACAGGCCTTTTATTTTTAGCATGTCTCCGTGGCTTTGGATCGACTGGAAGCTGCTCAACGTTCTGAAACCTTTACAGCTTCGGAGCCAAATCCTACACTTCAGCAGGACTACCCCCTGGTTTGAAGACATTTTGATTATTATTTCTAGTTAGTCTTATGAATTATTATTCTAAAATAAAATAAACTGGAATTTATTTGAATTTACTTTGTTTAGATTAATTTACTTTTTACATGCAATGTTAAGTTTAATTGTCACTTAATTCAATTTAAATCCAGAGAGCAGAAATGAAAGTGCTTGACATGTTTTTCATTTAAATGTTTTATTGATTTAAGTTAATGAAAGTGTATTTTTGTGTTTCTTTAAGGTGTTCAACCTAAAAGGTACATGGAAGCTAAATGAATTCTAAAAGAACTTAACATGAAGTCAAATAAAAGGAAACAGTCAGGATTGAGTGAACCAGTTCGTTTTCAGGTTGAGTCACGAGTCAATCAAGCAACACAAACCATACCTTGAGACATATAAAGGAGACTTTAGTGGTATCAGGCTGTGCAAAGATGCCCACCCACTTTCCCCCAAACCCTGCAGCGAGACAATCTAATTACCAGAAAAATGCTCACTAAAGCAGACGGGGATTTTTCATCAGCTGGCAGAGCTCCGAGGCCCCTCCCCCTCCCCCCACCAGAAACCCCCAAAACCTCCTCTGACACCCAGACAGCCTCACATGTGGTGTGTGTGTGTGGTGTGTGTGTGTGTGTGTGTGTGTGTGTGTGTGTGTGTGTGTGTGTGTGTGTGTGTGTGTGTGTGTGTGTGTGTGTGCACCGCAGTGTGTTTAACGTCTGACACCCGGAGATAAACCGTCCACCGCCACCAACGCTCACTTTCCAAATAAATCCCTCCCCAGCGAGCCCTTAGCTCCGCTCCTCTGACATTAGAAATATAAATCTTTTATTAAAGGGTTTTAAACACACACTCACACACACACACACACACACACACACACACACACACACACACACACACACACACACACACACACACACTGTGAAAATGTGTCTTCTGATCCAACATATTGCATCAGAGCGACTTCTTATATTCTACTGCATTGAGGCCCTTTTTATTTATCGTTCCACTTTCTGTTTTAACTTACTGTGTTTACACGTGCCAAACTGTATTCATTCCTCCTGGTTCTCAATAGGCGCGTTCACACCGGAGTACTTTTACCCGTACTTTTCCCGTTTAGTTCCGATAGTGCCTGGAATTTTGCGTTCACACCAAAAGAGAACTTAGTTCAGAGAACTTTCCCCCCATCTTCAGTTCTATTCTGGGAGAGAAAAAGTACAAATTTCTATTGGCTGGGAGAATTGCAAACCACGCCCCGTAACACTCTGAAATTTTTTGTGAAGCGGCCATTTTATTTGCTATCATTAGCATTATTAGCATTAGCATTAGCCCAGCGCACCAACGCAGAGAGACTAACTTATGGCAACATAAAAGAAAACATAAAAGAAGCAGCTTCTAATGAAACCAGTCCCCAACTCCGGGGACTTCCGGCCGGGGACTCCGGGTGGCAGTATACGCCGTGAAGTGGTTTGCGGCCTGCCAGTAAACCCAAAGCAGAAGAAGAAGAAGTGACGTCAGCGGCTCATTTGCGTAATCTTCCCTCAGGGACTTATTCCGGTGTGAACGCGATCGGCTCTTAGTTCCATGGGGGAACTAAGTGCGGCAAAGTACTTGGTGTGAAAGCGGCTTATGGTTCTCTACAGCAGACTTAATTGGTTCCTCCTGGTTCTCTACAGTATTTACAGTATGTATAGTACTCTTATCAACGTTCCCTTCCCTGAACGACTCGCTCTAAAGTGCCGACGTCTGGTTCTCCTGGTTCTCCTCGCTCTCTCTCATGGAAAGATGCTTCCCTCCTGGTTCTCCTGGTTCTCCTGGTTCTCCTGGTTCTCCTGGTTCTCCTGGTTCTCCTGGTTCTCCTCGCTCTCTCTCATGGAAAGAAGCTTCCCTCATGTGAAGCTTCAGTATTGATGACAGACTCCATCTGTTGTGCGTTTCCTCCCTCTCTTATTGTGAATGAGTCCCTTTGTTGTGTTGGTTTCCATGCGTCCCTCAGAGCTCTGGGTCCAGTGATCAGAGCGTTTCTACAGACGGATCCGTGCTGGTGGTTTTCTCATCAATAAGTGCTCCATTGTCTCCGGACACCGTGGGAATCCGAGTGGGACGAGCTCTGATTTACAGGAACTCTGCCACAAATATGACTTCAGTTTCACTTCAGAGAGCGTTGAAGAAGCAGCTCGGCCCCGGAGACAGGAGACACTTCAGGACTGGCAGGGTTTATAAAGTGGGATGTATTTCACTTTCTACTCCTCTATAGATTTAAAGCTGGATCCATTCATCGATTTTATTATCAGCGTGATATAGTATCGTGATTTTGTTCGGTCCCAGACACATTTGATTCAGATTGGCTGTAAGCTAGCTAACCTTTTTTACATTTGAGAGGAGTGAGCTTCTTGCAGCGCCAGAGATCCAGATCTGAACCCAGGAAATGGGAACTAATGTCCGATTGCCTTCAGTTTTGCAGCTTTCTCCAGAATATCTGCAAACTTGACTCTTCACTTCTTTTGGTGCTCAGAAAAACACTCGCCAAGTTAACGTCAGTCGGATAAACGGACTGGAGACAGAGACCCAAACATGTGGAATCACCCTCTGAGCCTGATGAGATGGACTGGCTGCAGGTTGGAGGAAACATCCACGACTCAAAGGTCTCATCATCAGATGCTCAGCAGCTACAGCGTAGAAACAGCAATGACATTCTTCTGACCGGAGCTCCTCCAACAAAGCAGCATATATCATAAAATACAGAAATATCACAATGGGGGTAAAATAATAAAACAATAATTAAAAACGTGATAAAAAGCACAATCACTAGAAACACATTCAAATATAAAAATGTTGTGTTCAACTAATATCTTTTAGCAAAGAGCTGAGCTTTAAACAGATGGATGTTCTGTGTCTATGTACAAGAACAGGGTATGACTTTAAAGGTCCCCTGTCATCTTCCTCTTCATCAATATATCCCAGGTCTCAGATATATACAGAGCCTGTCTCTGATTGGCTGAAACACCAAACAGATCATTGCAGCATTACCCATAATCCCCTCTGTTTCAGCCCTGTTTCTAAAGAGCTGATACTCTGTCTGTTACTTTAGATGAAAATAAGGAGCCCCTCCCCACGCAACACATCCTCACTCCCAGGTCGGCCTATGTTGACGTTATGTCAAGGCCGTGTCGGCTTTTTCCAACGCAAGGGAGGGGGGCCCTTAGCGTACATTTTCAACTTTCCGGGATGTCCATAGGCTTCTATAGAGCTCCCTAAACGTATGTTGGAGACGACGTGAGATTGCGAGCGAATGCTACCCGCAGATCCATTCTCACAGCGTTCTTCTGACTCAATATCAAGCCACACTCATCGTCATCGTCATCGTGTTTTCCTTCTAATTTTGTATTCTTTTCTAAACCACACTGTTATTTACTCAACAATAACACATCATTATCCTTGTGTTTATTTATTTGTTTGATTAATAAACACAAGTGGAGTCCGTCAGGACCGAGGGTCGGAGCAGCTCAGTTGCTTTAGAGAATATTACACTCGGAAGTAAGTATTCTCTCCGCTTCGCTTGACAAACCCCGTGATAGTCCTCAAGCTCTGTGATTGGAGAGTGTGCTCCGAGGGTTACGCCGAGCCTCGAACAGCACTTGAAATGGGATGGAACCACGCAGACTGTCCAAAACTGTATTTGAACGGGTCCACCGCGTCCCCCCCCCTCCCCCACCCCGTCCCCAGAACTACACATGCTGGCTATTGTGTTTCGCAACATGTTCTCTATCTATGGCACGTCTCCAGTGGCGTTTTTATATGTACAAAAGTGGTGGGGCACAAGAAACGTAGATGTCTATAAGCTTCTGCAGTGAGGTTCATGGCTGCTGAGGCTCTGACTCTTCAGGTTTACTAATATTATATTTTGACCTAAATCAAAATATAATATTATTTTCAAAAGCTTTTTTTGTCTGATGCTTCAATTAATTTTAAACACAGTTCAACAGAAGGATACCCAAAAATTGTAATGTTATCATTTAAATATTGAATTGTTCTCTCTTAGTAAGATCCCATTTTCAATCAAATTGCAGTCTTACCTTGACTTGAAGATGAAGTCCATTTGCCTATCCTTCTGGACAAACATCTCTATTACTTTTTTGTAAAAGTCCTCCTTATGTTCTTGTAGTTTCAAAAGTCTATCATAAATCTAATCGATAGATTTATGATTCGAAAATGATAAAAGTAGGGTAGACATGTGGATATTATCCGGCTGAACAAAACGTGCATTTATCAAACAGCTACGTTTCCCACAGATCTTATTTGGAGCTATTTTCTAAAATCCTATGGAGAAATCTCATTGCTTTTCTGTGGAGGGAAGCCATGCGCAGCTTACTTCCTGGTTTTAGGACGCCTCACTGCACCTCTCTCGTCTCCTCTTCACACACCACACTTTTCGCGGCACACGTACTTACAGCCAATCAGCTCTGAATGATGTGAGATGACGTATGGTGGGGATGGCAGCACTATGCCCCTATGGTCATTATTTTTTGCCACACACATTAAATAGGACAATACTCTGAGCATGCGCAGTGTAGTTTTTACAGTCACCGTTCACTTAGACAGTGAGAGGGAGGGGCAGGATCGGGGTTTGTCCCACATGGCTCTAAACAGCTCAACAGGCACACTATAGAAACTAACTAGAAGAACACAGACTAAAACAGCAATGAGACGAATCAGATGATTAAACATGATCTTAGAATATATTTTATATATTTTTTAATTTATTTTTTGCATTTTGTTGTAATCATTATTTTATTATTATTAATACTTTCTGCTGACACTAGGTGGGGCTGTGCCTGGAATGCTTTTAACGTCCCGATAGCAATGAATATCTGAAGTGCTTTGAAGCTGTAGCGCTGTAAAAAGCACGACCAATCATCTGAGCCGGCTAAAGTAACTGGATGGCCTACCTGCCTGTCAGCCTTCCATCTGTGCACAAACTGATCTCGTGCCCTCATTGGTCATGAGCGCGTTCGTGTGTGTTGGAGGGACTCTGTGAGGAAGGGGCAGATTGTTCCGGCTGTGTATTTTCAGATTCTAGCCACACGAGCTGGTTTCTCCAAAATGACCGACCCCACCTTTAAATATCTAATAATAAAAATAATACATTTCAATAACGTGCTTTAACCACTAGGTGTCCCTTTCTATCAGCTTTGCACCGTTATGGTGTAAATATACCAATATACCAATTGGATCAAATATAAAAGTCAGCTGAATTAGTGTTGATCCTGCAAGGAGACGCATTGTGTGAAGAGAAATGGAAGATTCTGTTTGATTGCTGATATATTTATGATCCACGTCACGTTTTCAGTTTCGGCGGCAGTTCTCCTGTTTGTCTGGAAGTCTTCTCATCAGGGCTCTATAAATAGAGAACTACGGCAGATATGTAATATTTAATGCAGCCGAACCGTGTATTACAATGCCGTTATTGTGAGGAATTGCAGTATCTCCTTCTCCTTCTTTCTGTTTGTCTGTCTTCCTGGCTGGGGTTGACCTACTTTCCGTTTCCCGCCAACTCACCTCCGCTCCTGTTTCTCATCATCACTGATTACCACTACACACCTGCTGCTGCTTAAAACTCCGGTTCGATCATCAGACTTTCGCCAGTTCTTCGTATACTCACAGTGGTAAACTCCAGTTCCGGCTGACTAGAATTGCTAGTCTTTTTGTATACTCTTCCAGTTGGATTTTTCATATACTAATCCTGTTCTGTTTTGTGCCTGTTCCAGAAACTCCATATTCCATTCCGTCCTGCCTGCCACGTCCAGCTCCGTCTCAGCCCTGCTCCACGTTCTCCCCACTCTGTTGAGAGTTTGCTTTGTCTCCTGCCTGTTTTTTGAGGACTTAAATAAATCCAGTATTTTTGACACTTCACCTAAGTCTCCGTTCCAAGTGTTCTTGCATAGCGGGTTCAAGTTTTGAGTCTCTTTACGAGGAGCGTAACAGTTATGTGATGACTTTCAAAGAGCAAGCACACTCTGAATAAAGTATTATTTTATTAAAAAAAATTCGTATTTCACATCAACAGGAAGTCCGGTTAACTATAATGTCCGTGCGGAACAATACCCCAACCCATAGATCCGTGGGTGAATAATGTCAATCACCACATTACACACATCTCTTCACATTTACATTTTAATTTGCATTAAAGTATTTCGTGAGGCCTTCTAAAATGTTTTAAAATATAATTAGGGTTGTAGTTGAAGAGTTTGTAAATTATTGCGTTGCCTGGCAACGCAATCGCTCAACGGCACGTCCATTAATACAGATACTGATACAGATTTCAATATTCGGAGCCCCTACTCTCCCCATAACTGACGGCAACACAAGTCCTACATTATTCAATTAAAATAAAGAAGTAAAAACAATAAGTGTGGCTTGATATTGGGTAAGAAAAAGATTGATAAA